>NC_081413.1:700199648-700207148 GCF_030272615.1 Cryptomeria japonica | reverse complement strand
ACAAACAGAGTCCCATTTAACTAAACTCCACTTAGAAGAAAGAAAACTACCAGACCAAAGAAATTGACAAGAAAGAGCATCAAACTCTCTCACAAAGCTAGAGGGGGGAGCCTGCACAAAACACCTATAAATGGGAAGTGCTTGCACCATAGGCTTCAGAAGAATCACTCTTCCAGCAGAGGATAACCACCTGTAGGTCCAATGATTAACCTTACAATGAAATTTATCCAAAATTCCTTCCCAAAAATCTCCATGTTGACCCCCCAAATCTAAAGGAATCCCAAGGTACAACAAGAAAGAGACCCCGTCTGAAATCTGAGGATCCTAGCAATCCTATTCTGAATAAGCCAAGGGGTATTAAAGAATTTATCTTCATTAATTTTCTGACCTGAGGCTTTACAATAGATATCCAAAGCTCTCCTGAAATTCACTGCCTCATTGATTCTGGCCCTACCCATCAAACCTGTGTCATCCACAAACTAAAGATGGGAGTGGGGAGGTAAAGCATTATTCCAACTCCAGCCCTAAATAAGACCATGTCTCACCTGGGAAGTGAGAAATATGCCAAGACCTTCAACCATGAGAATAAATAAATAGGGAGACAGAGGGTCCCCTTACCGAAGCCCCCGAGAAGCACTAAACAATTGTGAGGGTTCCCCATTAATAAGAACTTAGAAAGAGGTAGAAGTCACACAACTAAGAACCCAATTCACCCACTTTTTTCCAAAACCAAAAGCCAAAAGGATCTTCTCTAAGAAATCCCAACTCACCCTATAATAAGCTTTGGCCATGCCAAGTTTAATAAACATAGCCTTCTCCTTAGAGGAAGCCATCGAATGAATAGCCCCCATTGCTATCACAACTCCATCAAGGATCCATCTTTCGTTAATGAAACCACCTTGCTCCTAAGAAACCAAAGTGCAGAGGAGAGGTTTGAGTCGTTCAACAATCAATTTAGTGATTATCTTGTAGACAACATTACATAGAGCAATAGGCCTGTACTGATCCAAGCTATTAGCCCCCTCCTTCTTAGGAATGAGAGACAATAAGGTAGAATTCATAGATTTGAGCATTTGTTTATTTCTATGAGATTCTTGAACCACATGTAGAAGATCATACTTTGTAATGTCCCAAAATTGTTGAAAAAACTCAATAGGTCAGGGCCAGGAGCCTTTCCTTTTTTCATTTGAAACACAACCCCCTCAAGTTTAGACAACAAAATGGGGCACAAGAGAGCATAATTCATTTCAAGAGAGACAAGAGGGGGAATATAGTTTAGGATGGCCCTCTCTTCCACCATAGCTTCAGGATCCTCTTTGGTAAACAAATTAGAAAAAAAAATGACAGCTTTTGTAGCAATTTCTTCTTTAGATGAAAGATGAACCCCTTTTGAAGAAATGAGAGAGGTAATAGAGTTACCATACCTACAAGCCTTAACAGAATTATGAAAAAAATAGTGTTTCTATCACCTTCTTGGAGTCAATCCACATGAGACTTTTGTTTCCAGAAAATCTCCTCACGCGGCTCCCACTCTTCTAAGTCCTTAAGAGCAATGGACTCAGCCATACTGAACTCCACAGTCATCCCTTGATCCCTAATGTGACATGTAGCCTCATCCAGCTTGGATTGAGTTGTCATCTTGTGTCTATGTAGGTTCTGAAAACATTGTTTATTCCACCTCTTCAGCCTATATTTTACATGTTGTAATCTCTTCCCAAAGGAGTACATAGCCTGCCCATGGGCAGGCACCCCTTCATACCACCAATCAACCATAAGATCCCTCAATGACTGATCACGAATCCACATCAATTGAAATTTGAAAGAGGCATTTTTGGAGGTTCTAAAAGATGTAATAGAAAGCTTAATAGGCCAATGATCAGAACCCCTCCAATCAAGAATTTCTGAACTGGTGGACCACCTATCATGCACCCAAAAGAAGGAAACCAAAAATCTATCAAGCCTTTCAGAGATAGCCTCAACACCACTCCTCCTATTATTCCATGTAAAGACATCATTAATTGGCTTCACATCAATGAGATTCAAGAGACCAATATTATCTCTAAGTAAATTTGAGGAAGGATCAAGCCTGAATAACCCACTTTGTTTTTCCTCCAAACTAGTAACGACATTAAAATCTCCAGCCAAAATCCAGGGTAGAAAATGATCCTGAGCCCGCACAAAATTGATGTGAGCCCAAAGATGAGACTTACCCACAAGATCTGTAGGAGCATAAATATTAGAGAAGAGGCATCTTTCTCCTGTCTCAAAGCTAGAAGCGACCATAGAAATGGAAGCCCTGCTAGAAAACCCCCACAAAGGGGAAACTTTCCTCAGGTTCTAGAAGAAAGCAACCCCCCCTGAACTACCATGAGAGCTCACTCCCTTCCAATGGCCCTGGGGCCAGAAACGGCAAGCACAACTGGCCAAACCATCCACTGAAAGCTTTATTTCCTAAATAAAAATGACATCAGGAGACTCAGAGTCAATTAATCTATGAACAATCTTTTGTCTAGGGATGTTGTTCAACCCCCTTACATTCCATGAGAGCACAATCATTTATGTGGTTGAGAGAAGTGAGAATCAATGGGCTTTACAGACCCCGACTCAACCAAAGTATCACCAATAAGCTTAACCTTTTCCTGATCCATCCTTAAAGGTTTGTCTAAAGAACCCTTTTTGAGGATCTTTTGATGCAAGCCTAAAACAGGTGGGCCTTTGTTACTCTTCACTGAACTTGAATCCATAGTAGTGGAAGGGGGAGTAGACGCCATGACCACTGCACCTTCAGGAACCTGTGACTCACTGAGATCTCTGTTGTCTTGAACATGGGATGGCAAATCCGTAACCATTTGAATATCCTGTTGATTCTCCAAAGATAGGGCCCGACCCTCTTTGTTGGAATCCCCATCCAACACTTCATGCTGAAATTTGGCACCCAAGGACATTTCAATTGGAACTCCTTCCTCTTGGACCAAATCCTCTAGAACCTCAAACCTATTTAGGGTGATATCATTTTGCCTATCCAACCAGGTTCTCTTCTTTCCCTTGTCTTTATTTTGAGGTTTCATAGGAAAGAAGCCATCTTTATCAGCAAGACCATTAGGCATATGGGCTTTCCCCCTATCTTCCCCTAGAACAGAGTGAGGAGGATCGGAAACAGTTGGTTTAGAAGATTTATTTCTAGGGCATCTCCACTGTAAATGACCATATTCATGACAAATTCTGCATCTAAATGGTAGGGTTTCATAGTCCAACTATTGGATCCAAGATGTCCCCAAACAGATTTCCATAGAGTCTGGAAAAGGATTATTTAAATCAACTTCTACACATATGCGAGCGTAGGAAATTACCTTTCGATCTTGAGTTTGTGAAGCCGAACCCACAGGTTTACCAAGAAGCAGTGAGATTGACTGAAGAATATATTCTCTCTAGAACTCCAGCGGAAGCCTTGGCAATTGAATGCACACGGGCACATGAGAGGGAAGCTCCTCAGCAGAATTAAAGCCAATATGCCAAGGTGTTATAAAGAGTCCCACCTGGTTGAAAAAATAAGGGCCACCTTCAAATGCCTTGTTCCTGTCTACGAGGTTGGAAAAAATAACTAGAAAATAGTTATTGGCTACCATAAGTAGCTCCATGTCTCCTTTAGGATTCCAAACACAGCATGCCCAAGACTCTAAAATAGGTATAGAGAGCGAAGACCGATGAATTTTCATATGAGAGCATGGTTGCACCAATATTCAACATCCTTTGAAATTTGCTCAGGTTGAATAACCAGAACTGGGCGATCTTGAGATCTCTCCAAACAACCATTCACCTTTTTCATGCGAAAAGGCTCTTTCGAAGAAGAAACGCCTGCCCCTGATTGGGAATGACCAATGTGTTCCTTTCCACATGCATGCATCAAATGAGATGGATCCGCCATAGCCAGATCTCCAGAGACCATATGAGAAGAGGATACTCCTCTATTCTCCATGGATCCAAAGAAAATACCAAAA
The DNA here is from genome assembly GCF_030272615.1 of Cryptomeria japonica. NCBI lineage: Eukaryota > Viridiplantae > Streptophyta > Pinopsida > Cupressales > Cupressaceae > Cryptomeria > Cryptomeria japonica. Next base: position 700,203,150 of record NC_081413.1, on the reverse strand, counting down.
GAAGAAAAATAAAAGGGGCGGAAAACCCAACCCCAAAATCCCACAAACCCCAACGACAACACAGAGCAGAAGAAACAGAAGAGGGTTGCAAAAAAACCCTGCGGCAGCCCAAAAAACCTGACCATGGGCAAGCAAAAGTCGACCCCCAGCAAGCAAGAACTCCCCCCCTGGAATGAAGCAAGTAGAGCGCAAAGTACAGGCTAGGGCACTTCAGCCCTAGCACGACATCCATGCACATGCAGAGCCATCTCCATCAACTTCCAATTATTTTCACATACATACATACATACATACATACATACATACATACATAGATATATATATATATATATATATATATATATATAAATATATATATATATATATATATATATATATATATATATATATATATATATATATATATATATATATATATATATATATATATATATATTGTCACAACCCTCCTTTATCACTTTTGATTTGATACAATTTCTATTATATCTTCTTTGGTTGAGCTATTGAAAATGGTTGAATAAATATTATAAAAGGATAGATAATGGACCCACATACACACTTGGAGAATATAATTTAAAAGACATTAATTTTTAATATTTTTGTCCCATTCCCAATTATGGCACATGTTGTAGGAGAAATTAGAAGCTGTTGGCAATATAACAAGGATATTGAGAAGGTTGTTGATGATTATGGACATAACTGATTAAAGATGTTTTACTGTCTTGATATTATTATTTTGTCATTGATGTCAAGAAATTGATTTTCTAATTCAGTATGATGTTGCCATATCTTAAGAAATATGATATGAAGATTATAAAGAAGTTGGTAAAGACACATGAAATAATATGATGAATAAAGGGATAAGTTATTCAATGGGCAACTCTACCAAATCAGACAATGATGAGATCTTGATGTTTTAGATTGTTTTAACATCATACATATGTTGTAAAATGTAAAGGTTAATACTACACTATGTTATCAGGCAAAGAACCTAGTCGATAAACCCTAAGGAACCTAGTCGGTAAACCCTAAGGTTATCGCAGTCGATTAATGAAGACAGAATGTCTACCGAGTAAAGTTTAGTATTCACCGAGTTGTAACCGAGCTATAACAGAATGCATTAAATGTTTACATGTGATATTTAATGAAAGAAGTTGATGAGCTGGAGCGGATCAATGATTGGCAAGCCGTGGAAGAAGTTTGTTAACAAATCTAAGGCAAAGGAAAGTCGGCAAGAAGATCTACAGCTCAGATTGAACCGCATTACCCTAACACAAGTTCCAAGATGATTGTGCAAGTTCCGAAGCAGGGTAAAACATTTTTCAGATCGTAAGATACAATGAACCTGGACAAGATTGAAGATCTAATGGCTATGATTGATCATGGGAAATGTGATCAAGGAGATTAAGCGGTTAGATGATTGTTTATAAATAAGGAACTGTTGATAAACAGTGGATGCGGGCAAGTGTATGCACAAGGATGCTACATAGTGATCACCGAGCACAGAAGCTTGAAGACCTGTTGGAATAATAGAGTATTGATGCCCAGCAGATAGACAAGAATAGTTCTATGTCTAGATTGTGTTGAACAAATAAGAATCTGCTTTAGCATTTTAGATGTAAAGATGCAGATAGATTGTATTACTGTTAGCTTGTGAAAGTAACAGGAAATCTCTTAACCGAGTGGACTTAACAGTCTTATAAGTAAATCCTCTAACAAGGTGACATTCTAAATGAGTGTTTGAAATCCTTTGACAAGGTCACTTCTAACAAAGTGAAGATCCTAACAGATCTGAGGGAAATCCCTTAACTGGGTCACATCTAGCAATGTGTTTTGTAATCTTTAACAGGATTGGCTTTTAAGTGAGCATACTCTAGAAGAATATATTTCTTAGTGGGTCCGAAATCCCATAGTGGTTTTTCCCTATTTGGGTTTCCACGTTAAATCTGGTGTTATGAGGTTTATATTGTTCATATGCTTTTGAGTTTACATGTTTGACAATTTTTATTCTATGACTGATATATGTTACCGAGGTTGAATCTGATGTTTTCATTGATGATTAAGTTTGTATGATTCACCACCCCCCCCATCTCATCTTGTTGGCTATCAGATCTGTACTTATATTAAGTATCAGAACTATCATAAGCTTCTAGAGGAATCTTCATTCTTTAATTCCCTTGCATGTAACTCCCCCACTAGGATATTAATCAATTTTGCATGGATCCAATATTGGAAAAAGAATCTCATTCTCAATTAATTTCTCTAGATAGTGGAATTAAGGGGTTTTTCCTATATATTGTATGCAATTTTCAAAAGAAGGGAGTAGATTATTGTTTTGAAGAAAAGTTTCTCAAGTAGTTTTTTTGGTAGTCACATTCTTCATTTGGAGAATTGTTAAGTTTGTTTGAAGAAATTTTTCCCAACTTGCAAGGAAGGATCAAGGAAGGCTAGGCTTGAAGATTTGGAGAGGATTCAACATCAAAGGCTTCTCCAGGTTCCCTCCCTTTTTGCATTTTTGCTTATGTAAATTTTTATATTTTCAAAAGGAAATATTTCCTCTTAGATTCTTCTATTTGAATATAATTTTTTGAAGGAAATTATTTCTTAAATTGTTAGAAAGTTTAATTAGAAAGGAAAAATCTATTTTTCATTAAAGATATGCATTGACAAAAGTTTTCTTTTTAAAAAAAATACAAAATGTAGATTTCTCTTTTATTTGTTAATCTATTTAAAAGAAAGAAATCAAATTCTACTTTTTCTGTTTTTATTTTAAATCTAGAGAAAATCTTGAATCTGGGAAAAAAATCATGCTTTTCAACATCTCTATTTTTTTTGAAAAACTCAAATTCTTTAATCTCTGTAAATAATTTCTTTCTCTATGCATATAATCATTTGTATTAAGAAATCTCGCTATGTGATATAGTATTCCAAATATGAATTCTTCTCAAATTTGTTGTATAAAATCCCTGTGGAAAATATTATCTTGTTATCTATTTCTTTACATAAATCTCTTTCTGTGTGAATATTAATTTCTTGAGAATCTCATTAAAAAAAAAATTGTTTATCTCAACATAAGGCAAAATTGTTGGATATGATCACTGTGAAATCAAAATTTAAACATTTACCTATCTCTGAGGTAATTTAGTTCTCTGTTCTATTGCTGAAACAAATTTATCTATTTTTATAATAACATATATATATATATATATATATTGCAATATGAAAACTTATACAAAAAATAAAATAATATGAAGTAGTTTCGAAGAATAATTTTTTTTGTTGTATAGATTAACCGGTCAACGCAGGGGGGGGGGGGGCGGCAGAGTTATTACACCCGCCGGGGAGTGGTACTCTCCACTACCCTTGCGGTCACTATTAGCAGTGGCCGTAGAGGGAGTGGAGGGGACCACATCCGTCCCCTCATCACTGCGGGCCTGCACCCGCAGGTCCGCAGTGGTGATGGGACTCGTGGCCCCCACTCCCACTTGGCTATAAAAACCAC